>NC_053024.1:511567993-511592929 GCF_003073215.2 Triticum urartu | reverse complement strand
TATACTGGTTCGGGCCACCGTTGTGGTGTAATACCCTACTCCAGTTAGTGGTGGTGGATTGCCTCTTGGGCTGATGATGAAGAATACAAGGGAAGAACGGCCTCCCGAGGTTGGGGCGTTCTTGTGCTCGGTGAGCTTGTGTGTGGGGGGGTGGTCTCTCTGTAGCTAAGATCAGATCGTCCTCTCAAGCTTCCATCCAATCGTCTCGTCTCATTCCGCTCTACTGTGGTGGCTAGTCCTATTTATAGAGGCCCTGGTCCTCTTCCCAAATATCGAGCGGGAAGGAGCCAACAATGGCGGGCTAATTTGAAGGGGGCAGCTAGTACAAGCTATCCTGACAAAACTAGTCTTCGCCTGCACAAAGTTCTGGTGGTGACGTTGTTCTGGGCTCCACGGTGACCTCCGTCTTGCAGTCCTTGGTCTTGGTCTTGTAGCACCGAAATGGCAACCTTTGCCTGATGCCTCGGTACTCCGCGGCTGCGCTTGCCCCCTTTGCTCCACAAGAAAATGTACGGTTATAATGCTATTATGCTACTATCTCTTAGTCTTGTGCTTCATGAATAGGAATTTGAAAAGGAGGACAAGTGGAAATTAAAATTCCTATGGTTTTTTATTTCAAGGAGACACTAAAGGAACAAATCCTATAGTTTTCCTTTTGTCACACCCTAGTTAGTTCAAGCATTAGAGTGTGCATCATGTTTAAATTCCTCTTAAATTTGAAATGGGAAAGACAGAACCCCCAACACCCCCCCTGGAAACAACTAGGGTTTACTAAAATTATTTTCAATGAACCTGAAATGCCCTTCTAAAAAGTTCACCCTCTTTGTCTTGGGTTAGAAACCCTGGAAAAATTGGTGCACAATTTTCTAGGTCAATAGAAGGTCATTGAATTAAATCATAAGTATTTGATTTTGGGCATTTAAATGCTATAAAATAATTTAAATGCTCAAACAATTCTGGAAATAAATGTTTGCTGTTGGAAATATACTAAACAGAGCCCACAATTATTTTCAGGATTTTTGGAAATGTTTTAGTATTTTTAATAAAGCCCAACAGTTGCAGTTAAATAGAAAAAGAAAAACAATTCAAAAAAAAGAGAGAGGGAAGTCCACCTGGGCCTTACCTCTGCTGGCCCAGCCCACCTGGCTCGGCCCAGCCGACTGGCCTTGCCAGTCGTCCTCCTCCTCCCGCCAGGAGGACGAGGAGCGCGTGGCCGGCGCCCGCGGCCACACGCCGGCCACCTCCTGCTTCTGCCGACGCCCTGGAGACGTCCAGGGGTGCCACGCCGACCCCCACGTCCCCCTCTTTTCCTCCCTCACTCTCCCCCTCGTCTCCCTCACCCTCTCCCGCGATGGCCGAGCGCGATCCTCGCTGCCGTTCGCCGTAGTTGCCACCAGAGCCACCCCCTCGCCTCCCTAACGTGCCCGTTAGCTCCGCGCTGCCGTCCTCGACCTCTCCGTCGACCCGCGCAAGCTCGGACGACCCCAAGACAACGTGGTGACCTTCTACCCTGTACATGGCCGCCGGATGCCGTCGTTCGATTCGCCGGCCTCAAGTCCTCCCCGAGCTCACTAGCCTGCTCCGCGAGTTCCCTGTGAGCCCATCTTTCCTCCGCCCTTCTCCCCGCGCTCGTCCGCGTCCTCCAACCCCCTCTGCCATCGAGGCCGAGAGCTCGGCTCCGCCAGCCATGTCGCTGCCGTGGCCACAGGCGCGTAAGCTCGAATCTGAGCACGCCTTCGTCTTCCACGCGCTCCCAGGAGCCTAACGCACCACTCCCCGCGCCTCGTCGTGCCCCATAGCATCAGGTTCATCCACGCCCGAACTCCGGCGACCGCCAAGGTCGTCGCCGGCGTCGTTTCCAGCCTCCCCGAGCCCCACTTCCTCCACCAAACGATGTGGCTCGCTTCCCGCGTCACATAGCTGCTCTCCGCTGTCGTTTTGGTCGCCGGAAACGCAAACCCGAGCCCCTCCGCCGCGTCTGACGTCGCCGGCGTCAAGCCGCCGGCGAGTTTGACTTAGTTTGACCCCTGTGTGGGCCCAGGTAGACCCCCCTGAGTCTATGACAGGTGGGGCCGGTCTGCTAATTAGTTTAGGATTAGTTTTAACTAAATTTAATTAGTTCAGTCACTGACATGTGGGCCCAGGCCCCACTGACAGCTAATTAGTGTTAATCTAATCCTGTTAACTAGTTGTGTCACTGACAGAGAGGGCCCACCAGTCAGGTTTGACCTGGCCGACCCAGTTGACCGCTGACGTCACGCCTATGTCGTGCTGACGCATTAATTCAATTTCTGGATTTATTCTTCAATAGGAAATTCCAGAAAATAGTCAAAACTTCTAAAAATCATAGAAAATCAACCATAGCTCCAAATGGAAAGATTTATATATGAAAAATGATCAGAAAAATTCAATCTATCCATCTGTAATGGTTTCATGCATGACAAAACAAGTTTACCTTGCTGTTTAAGCAGAATAAGGTAATGCACTAATAAGGCCATGTTTAATGAGCTAATATTTGAATCTTTGATTCAAATGAGTTCATCCCCTTCTGTTTTATCTTGCATTAAGCCAAGACACTTTCATCTTGCCATGTTATAGCATGCATCATATTGTTGCATATTGCCATGTGTTGATTATGCTCGGTGTGTCTTTCATGGTAGGTTCTGCCTCCGAGGATAACCCCGAGTATCCGTCTGAAGGGCAGTACCCTACTACCTCTACAACAGGCAAGCAACCCATTGACCATTCCGATACAAACCCATGTTCTCGCTTCTGCTCTTGTTTACTGCATTAAGACAACGCGATTCAAACTGCTGTGTGCTACGGTAGTTGAACCCTTATCCTCTGCATGACCTGTCATTGCCACAGTAACTAGATGAAACCCACTAGCATGTGTAGGAGTTGATTGAGCCATGTATGTGATTCCTACCTTGCTATGCCTGCTATGCTTAGAGTTGTGTCAGGTCTGGTTCATCTAGGTGATGGGCTAGAGTGAAATGCTTATGTCGGAAATGTGAGGGATGCGTTGAACATGTTTTGGTAAAGGTATCGATGAGAGGCCATGTAGGAGTACATGGTGGGTTGTTTCATTGAGGCCGTCCATAAGAACTGAGATCTGTATGCGTGATTTAAGATTCAGTTACTACCACACATTTGGCCCTGAAATATGACCCCGCTCGACTTACTGACCCATCTCGTCCTCTGTCTAGGAGTTGCAACTAGTTTCTGGTGTTTGTAGGTTATGTGTTGGCGGCCGTGCGTAGCGCTGACCCTAGGGGTGGGCTATGATGCGGTAGATACACCGTGGCACGGTGTACCGAGTCGCCCGTTTGGTGTCTCGGGAACCCTGTACACATCGTTTGGGGCCGTTGAGGACACCCCGGCTGGATTTCCTTGCGGATGGAACCTGAATAGGCGATAAACCTGGACTAGAGGCTTGTGAGGTTAGTCAGGTCGTGGTCTACACCCACGTCGGTTTTCGCTTGAAGTCTGCCGAGCACATGTCATATGCAGACGCTAAGTGGTGGAAACATGTGTGACGAAGTACACCCCTGCAAGGTATAAAACTATTCGAATAGCCGCGTTCGCGGTAAAGGACTACTTGGTTGCCTATACAGTTCATAGACAAGTTAATGAATACTACTAAAAGTCTCAAGATAAGTGTGAGTACCAAGGATGGCCCTCTCGTAGGATGACGAGGGAGAATCCCTGGTGGAGTATTCTGTTGGTGAGTAGTGGACTCGTGTGCGAAAACTATTTTACTAGTGAATTTCCGTAGGATAGCTTAGCCAAGAGTCAAAGCTGGCTTGCTGCAATAACCCCACCACCTTCTTGAGAATGAGCATGTATAGTAGGTTCTGATGTAAGACTTGCTGAGTACCTTGTACTCATGTTTGCTTATTTATTGTTTTCAGACAACAACACCGCCCCCTCCGATGGGTTTTATGTAGACCTTGATGTCGACGAGTGACTGGCCACCCAGGTGGTGATCCTGGCCATGGAGGGCCCTATGTAGATATACAGGCTTCGAGAAGCCTTCTTTCTTTCTAGTGTTTGTACTCAGACTAGTTGCTTCCGCTTGTGCTTGTATGATTGTATGACTTGAGTGTCGGGTCATGTGACCCCTATCTGTATGAACATGTTATGTATGGCTCTCTGGAGCCTGTAAATAAAGTACTTGAGTTGTAGAGTTTTGTTGTGATGCCATGTTGTATGTACTCATATCGGGCATATTGTGTGTATGATTGAAATGCTTGGTATGAGTGGGATCCGACAATCTAGTTGTTTATCCTTGGCAGCCTTTCCTATGGGGAAATGTAGTCTAGTGTTCCTCGAGCCATAGTAGTCTGCTACAGCCCGGTTCACTGGAGTCCTGCTAGCCCAACACTACTGCTCAGGACACTTGACTGGCCGGCATGTGTTTCACTTCGTTCCTATGTCTGTCCCTTCGGGGAAATGTCACGCGGTGATATCCGGAGTCTTGCCTAGCCTGCTACAGCCCGGGTTCCCCAGAGTCCTGTTAGCCCAGTGCTACAGCCCGGAATCACTCGCTGATGACCGACATGCTCGATGTGATTCATGTATGCCTGTCTCCATAGGTCTGTGCCGCTTTGGGTTCACGACTAGCCATGTCGGCCCGGGTTCTCTGTCATATGGATGCTAGCGACACTATCATATACGTGAGCCAAAAGGCGCAAACGGTCCTGGGCCATGGTAAGGCGACACCCGTGGGATACCGTGCGTGAGGTCGCAAAGTGATATGAGGTGTTAACGGCTAGATCGATGTGGCTTGGAATCGGGGTCCTGAGCACCTTTGCTCCATTCCTTTGCACCAAATTCATGAAAAGTAGTACCATACGAAACTTTCCAATTCCTAAGTTTTTCATTCACTTTTCCTTTCAAGCACTGGCGATTCCAGTAGGCAGGCTTGAGCAAGGAAAAGCCTACACTAAAAAAATGTTTTTGTGCTACTTCTATTACTTTGGACCCAGGCCACTGCCCTGCTAGCTCAACTCCGAGGGCCATCGACAAATGCACAACTCAAACGCGCAGAGATAAATAATGATGGCGTTGAAGAGAGTCCATCACGGATAGTTAAGTTGCCTGGTACCTCACTACTTGTCATATAGTAGGATAAAATGATTGTATTTCCCGTTACTCCGTGTGCTTAGTGGGCAATATATATAACATGTAGAGTAAAAAATATATGCAACAAGTGCACAACCTCTTTGGAGAAGCCATGTCGATCTCAGCATGATTGGGTTGGCCGGTGAGGATGCTCCGGCTGACTTGGCTGTCGGAGGAGGGGAAGAAGATCTTGGGCGTCTAGAGATGGAGCCAGAGGTACTGCTCTGCTGTGATGCAGGGTTTCGTCCTTGGAGCAGCTCCGGTGAGTTGTACGACGCCGAGGCTGAAGCAGGACAAGAGAGACAACGTTAACCTGAGTGGAATTCTAATAGCATCTCCAATAGATGACGTAAAATACATAACCACAAAGTGCTGGATGTATACATCAGCCGCTCATCTCTGAACTTAACTGTCGAAACTGAATTTAACTGTCAAAACTGAACTTAACTGTCGAAAGTGAATTTTGCTGTCGAAACTAAATTTTACTGTCGAAACTGAACGCACTAGAGGTGAGGCTACACGTCAGTCGACTGACTTTTTCATCTTTGGTCAGTCGATTTTGCAGCCATTGGATACGAAATAAAGGGCCTGCAATTCATCTTAAACCTCCACCCCGCTGAGCCGCCAGCCACCACTGGCCAACAGCCGCCTCCCGCCGCCCGCGGCCGGCGGTGCGCTGCCCCGCCCACCCCGTAAACACTCCCCACCGCCAGTCCACCGCTGCCCCGTCCATCCCTGTAGGCCCCCCGTGCCGAGATTTTTCTTCGGCGATCGCCACACCACCGCCCCACCACAGCCGGCGACCACCGCCCCCATCCTGAACCCTAAGATAGATAGTGGGGTACCTCTTCGGCGAGCCCCCTCCCAACTGCGGCTGGTTCTTCCTTAACTCCGGCGAGCCCCCCCCCACCCCCTGAAAATCGACTGACCCAAAAGTCGATTCAGTCAACTGAAGTGTAGCTAAATCGGAGCAGCATCGCAAGCAAGAGCAAGAGCGAGAGCAGCAGCGTGAGCAAGAGCAAGAGCAGACTAGGCAGGGGACCGTGAGCAAGAGCAGAGCAGCATCCCAAGCGAGAGCTAAAGCAATAGCAGCTCCTACTGATGTGGACGCCACCGCCGAGGGAGCAACGTCATGGAGGAAGTGGCCGGCGACGCTGCCGTGGATGGAGCCGCGCCGTGTCGGCTCGGGACCGAGCGCCGGCAGCACCGTGAGATCGAATCAAGAAGAAAATGCGGCGATTAGTGTATAACCTCTTTGGTGGCGCCGATTAGGCCACAGCTTCATCCGAGGAAACGGTGATGATGATGCTCTTCCGGCGGTGCAGGTGAGGACGGCGGTGTGGGAATGGAGGTGGCGTGAAAGACGAGGGGAACATTGGGGCAGCTCCTTGGAGGTGGAGGACGGGGTGGCTAAACCGGCGGGACGACCAGACCGACGACGGATCCTCATCCGGTATGGTGGATGAGGGACGTTGAGGTGTTGCTGTGGACGACGTCGTCAGGGAAGAGGCTCCGGCTGGGTGGCGGACGGAGGAGGGTGTGGGGCTTCGCGGGTTTTCCCGGCCTCGGTGTACGAATGGGTGGGCGGATGGGGATGGGAGTGGGGAACCATGGTTTAGGGACGCGCTTGTCTGAAATGTTGGGTAAGTTACGAAAGTACCCCCGCCGATTTGAGGCGGTTCTTTCGGTTCAGGGGTATCACGGGCATTTCGCGTGTCAGGATTTCATAGGAGGTGGGAGTTTTCGCGCGCGTTGTAATTTTGGAATAGCAAGGCGCGGGTTGAGATGGAGGGAGTTGTCGGAGCACAACGAGACAAAGATATATCATAAATATTTCGGGCTAACAAAGCGCGGGTTGAAATTTCTGAACAAGCCTAATGTGCACTATACCAAATCAATTCGCACTACAAATGTCATTCAAAACTTTGAATTCATGTTATGTTCAATTAAAATATTTCGCTACATGTATAATGCATGCAACCTAGTATTCAAATGAACGTTTTAGTGCATTCCAAACATATATACTACCGCTTCAATATGAACTAAATTTGAATTTGTTTCTCTATTTGAATAAGATCTAAAATAATGATTGTTGTGAAGTCAAAGCATTTGAATTCATTTCTCTATTTTAATAAGATCTACAATCGTCATTATTGTCAAGTTAAACCATCGTTCGTGTATTATCTTCACAGCACACCACATGATTAGTCTCGAGTTACATATGAACTATGTGTACTATATGAACTCAAACTCGATTTTTTTAATCCACTTTATGTTGATTTCAAATCATAGTACATTTCAAGCTCTAGCTAGATCTTCACAAACTAAACCATGTCTCATATGTATAATGTGTTTATCACATTATGTATGGTGCCCCGCCCCCTATGCCTACAAGTATTTAGATGTGAGTTGCAAACACCACACATTACCACAAATTCAAATAAAATGTGAGAATGTTCGATATATAGTATTGTTTAGATTGTTCGATATTTAGTTGTAAGCTGCAAACGCCACACATTATCACACATTCAAATAAAATGTGAGATTGTTCGATGTATAGTATGGTTTAGATTGTTCGACATTTAGCTGTGAGTTGCAAACGCCATGCATTATCACATTATGGTATAACATGTGCAAAACCACAACACGCGTATCACCGCTATATTCATGCATGCATATGTTTAAAACACTATGATCTCCTGTTCAAATATATGAATCCACTTTCATATCAAATTATGATCTTTGTTAGTCTCTTACAACCACACAATCCTCTAACCTTTGTAGCTACCACTAACTTTCTCTCGTGCATGCACACGCCCTCCTCGCCCTCCCCCTCCCTCAGCATTCTATCCATCGCGCACATTCATTTTTTTTCTTTAGGTCGTTCTCCCACAGTCTCCACAACTCCTTTCCGACACACACCGGTCGATAAACCTCTCCAGCGATGTCTGCCTACAACATACACATGCACCTTCAATCTCCTCCTTTATGTGTCCTTGCCTCGTATCTCTCATACGGTCCCACACACGTGTAAACTCTCGCCCCTCTATTCATCGATCTCACAACCGCACACTCCTCCCCCTATCTATCTAGTAGTTGGGCCTCTCGCACCACCTCCTAACTCCATTCTCTCTGTCTATCCGTCTCGCCGGGCCTTATTTGCCTCTAACGAAAGGCCGTACACCGACCGATCTCCCGCTATACATATAGCTAGCTAGGTCCTTATAACTCGTTTTTTCCCATGCGTCGATCGATCTACCTCATTAGTTGTGTCTCTCCCTTCCTCCGACAAACAATAATTGATCTACCGATCTAGTTAGGTTTGCTTACCAAACACATGGTTCCCCTTCATCATCCATGGATGTGTCCCGACAGATCTATCATGCACAGGCACACACAGAAACACATCCCCACTCTTATTGATAATATTGCAGTTCCACCCTCAGTTTGTCTAGTAGGCCTCTCCCACCATCTTCTAGAAGCAACTCCATCACCCATCCAGCACTCTACCCCTCTCACTCCCTCCCTCTCTCCTCTCTCTCTCTCTGTCCCATCCTATTTCCCATCCTTCAGTTATGTATGGACATCGACCGATCTCCCTCAAGACATAGCTGGGTCTCTCCTTCTCAACACATATACGAGTCGTTCTACCTCTATAGTTAGGCCTCTGCCTACCCCTCGCCCCATCCCCTCGCACACACACACGCACACACCGATACATCGAGCGCTCTAATCATGTCTGCCTGCCACACACAAACTTGACCTATGCCCTCTGACGTTCCGGTAGCTAGGTCAGTCGCCCTATATCTTTGACTTGCACACACACACAATTTCTATGGCTTTCTTCATCAATCTCGCACCCACCCACTTGATCCTCTCTTCGACTCTATCGATATCTATGACCCCTCAATCTCTTCTCGTGGATCGCCCGACCCTCTATATATGATATTGATAGGCCTCCATTTCACACACATTGCATGCAAAATTTTGTTTGAGATGTCATCGACACATATTCCCACAAATACGTTCACGAAATCAACCTCTCCCCCCCCAAAAAAAACAAAAACACTCACGAACACACAAGCCATTTGTCTAGGTTTGTATCTCTCACACACGCCCACGGAGGTGGGGGACGTGCACGAAGAGAAGAGGTGCACGCACGACGCACGTACTCCTGTCTCTTTCCCAACCACACCCGCGCAGGTACACAGTGGAGCTCATTTCTGTACGAAAAGGCAGCCCACGTCGTAACTTGACACGTGTACTAGTTGTCCACTAGATGGAGGGAGGATCGTCTACCACGGGTGAACAAACAAATTGTGACTTGACGCGTTATGTCAAAAAAGAGACAAACAATGTGGGGCCTACCTTAGAGGCAAGGCTATACACTGGAGTACTTTTGATGTGTCCCGTCAACTCACAGAACGAGGAGAAGCTTGCTTAGTACGCCGTCTCCCCCTCCCACGGGCGCGGTGGCTCGCAGGATGAGGTGAAGCTTGCTTACTACGCCTTAGGGCATCTCCAATGATTGTAAGATAGTTGTTGGTAGACTTTGCCACATAGGATTTTTGATGATGTGTCATACAATAAATGAGGAAAGAGAGGAAGGTTGTATGTACATGAACCAACACCCCTTGCACAAGCTCCAGTGTATAATCAGAGAGCACATTATTTAATATATCACATCCTATTGGGCAAGCTAGATAGAACCTATTAGAGTTGTTGTATGTTAAGGTGTTGGTTAATGACATGGCATATTTTACCGACAAGCTAACATACACACTGTTGAAGATGCCCTTACGCCCGCTCCCTCGCCCACGCGCGCGGTGGCTCGCAGGACGAGGAGAAAATTATACTAGTACTCCCTCCGTTTACTCCTCGTTCCTACCTTGGTTAGAGAGATTATCATATTGTTTGGAATATATGTCCTTTAGTAGATTTCAATATGAACTACTAGTACATACTCCAAACACTGATGTATATAGACGTATTTTAGAGTGTAGATTCACTCATTTTGCTTCGTATGTAGCATAAAGTTGAGACACTTATTTTGGAACGGAGGGAGTACATATTTTCTATGATCTGTCAATCATTGAGATGCAATAGCATGCATGTTAGTCTCCTTTGTATTTGATGAAATGTTGCAACGGGCAACCTTGGACGCAAGATACATGTAACAGAAGCTGGAAGCTTCATAGCATTGTACTATCTCGTTGATAAATTACAATACGTACTGTACAAGTACTTCCTTCATTCCTAAATATAAGTCTTTGTAGAGATTTCACCATGAACCACATACGGATGTATATAGATGCATTTTAAGTGTAGATTCATTCATTTTGTTCCGTATGTAGTCCACCTAGTGGAATCTCTACAAAGACTTATATTCAGGAACGGAGGGAGTACTATGTAAAGAGTTAGGTGTCGCACGGTGTCCAGAATATATGGTGATAGTGTGAGGTGGGCCATGTAATAACTGAGCCTGCGTGTTTTCACTGCTCTTGCACTCCTCCGCCGTAAGAATGGAGAAAATTGTAATCTAGTAGTACCTCCTTTCGCCGAAAGCATGGGACATCCAGCAGTCCTACCACCTTAGTAATAATGACCAATGAGCCGTAAAATCACATAGACCCAGCAGTAAGTTGGACGGACGAAGCAACCATCACTCTTGAATCTGCTTCTCCCTTCAACGCAGGCGCCAGTGAGAGGTCGCGTCCGCTCTGCCCGGGCATGAATGCGGCACTGACCGTTTCGGGCGGGAAGCACGCGCGGGCGATGGAGGGGCTTTGGGTGGGCCAGGCTGGTCAGGAGCGGGCGTGGCAGCTGTCTGCCTGCCCCTACCGGACGCCTGGAAACAAGAGGATGCACCGACTCTGGCGGCTAAAATCATACACTACACACCATCTCTCTGTAGGAGTAGGTCGATCTGTCGCTCTCTCTAACACACACACATGTTGTTAAACACACACACGCACTTGCACACGCACACACAGGTTCATAGAATAGGAAAATCATGCTAGTGCGAAGCCACATGAAGTGAGATACAAATGGAGTACGTACAAGAAGAGAAGAGGTGACGAATATTCCATCAAACCTGGATTGAGGAGTTGTACTCCCTCCGTCTAGGTGTTAAGTCATCCTACGGAAATCAGATATTCCTAAAATGTTTAGGCGTCGTCCATTAACTTCGCATCTCGATCCCCTCCTAGCCTCGTTGCTAGCGAGTGTTGTTACTTAGGGAGCGTTTGGATCCTTAGCAAGAACAGCTTATAGCATAGCCGGGCAAGGTTAGGCGTTTGTAACTGTTAAAATATGTTAGCTTTTGTGGGCCAGCTAGCTTGGGTGGGCTAGAAAAATGTTGCTAGCTCAGGAGAGCCAGATCGGCTCGCTTCCGATGGAAAACTTCGCGTAGTAGTAACATAGACTAGTAACATATGCATGTTGTACTAGTCCAAGTTACTCACCACTATGACCAGCCTAAGCAATGTAACAAAACGCTGCTTACTCTGCCTTGTTATCTCCCCATGAAACCCAATGCATGGAGCGCAACTACGCGTTGATCAGTCAAGAAATCAAAGTCGCTTTGCATGCGAGTTAATACGTGGCCCTGCATGGTAGCTAAAACAGCATCTCTTAGTTGTTTGGATTAATTGTTGCGTTTAGAGACAGAAATCTGGGCTTTGATTGGAGGAATGACCGGTCAAGTTTCTCCTTCTCCTCCAATCTTCTTACACCTTGGTCCCGTTGCACCTTCTAACGCGACTTATTACACCTAGACGGAGAAGTCGTATGAGATATGGTGGCACACTGACTTTGGTCGAATACAAGTGCCCAAAATTGTGTGCATGTTATAATAAGGATTCACTTAAAATAGTACGTGAGCGAACAAAGGCATCAATTGGACAGTGTTCCCGAGCAGTAGCGAAATATGTGAGGTAAGATACACCGCTGGCGCTTTTAATTTTTCTTATTAACTAGAAAAAGAGCCCGTGCGTTGCAACGGGAGAGAAAACATAACACACACTCTTAACTCAACAACCATTACTCAAGACCACAATAGGTCCATCTCCTTTATTTTTGTGAGGCATCATATTTGTGTTGCTGCTTATCCTCCTTCTCACCCTCGCCGGCGATGGCCTCGGTGTTCACACAAAACAAAAAAAAACGTGTGTTGAATATGGTTAATCCTAAGGCGTCTCTCTCTCCCTCTCTCCTCCCTCTCCCTCTCTCTCTCTCCATCCCTCTCCCTCTCTCTCACTCGCTTTCTCTCACTCTCGCGATGAGAAATCTGTTTTTCCCCTGCGACATTTTTCTGAGGTATGCATGTGTAGTTATCGATGTTTTCTTTTCCGTATATGGTTATAGTGGGGTGTTTATTATCAATCCAGATCGCCGCCGGTATGAAAAAAGACAAATCTTACGCTATAAATTATAAGTTTGCTTCCATAACAATAACAATATTTTAAAAATATTTAACAGTTGAAATTAACATCATATTTAGATTCCACACATTTTTCTAATAAAATTTCGTATATAATATGTTAAAATCAAAGTTACGGTTTAAAAGATACAAATAATTTAGAAAATCATTTGGTTTGACTCAAATATATTCCAAAATCATATTTGAAAATACTTAACAGGTAAAAATAATCTCATATTCATATTCTACATATTTTTCTAATCAAATTTCATATATAACATGTTCAAATCGGAGTTACGGTTTAAAAGATATGGATGATTTTAAAAAGCATTTGTTTGACTTAAATATGATCCGTGGATGAATTACCTAACACATTAGGGTTTTTTGCAAAATGTAAAATAACGGTTCGGATGTGACTTAAATCCGGACGGCGGGTTGATTTCAAGAAAATACAAGGACTTTTGTGTAAAATATGAAAATAACGATTCATTTTAACTTAAAACAGGACTGCGGGTTGAATTCTCTGAAATAGAGGGACTTTTCTAAAAAATGTCATGACGGACGGAAGAAACCCAATTTGCTTTATTATTATGTAAAGATTTGTTTGTTTTACCCTCTGACTGGTGGGACCCAACGTACTACGTGGAGAGAGGTAAGGTGACTAAGGCTGCATTATTTCTGCACCACTGTGGATAGTCTTACCACCAAAGCCACATGACACGATTATGATTTAAATCCCAATGACTCCCACACACAAAAATAAACATGACATGCTTGTCACACGAATGCAGGAATATATAAAAGGTTATTTTCCTCTCGTTGAACATAACGGGACGGTTGTGTAGCTGGTTAGCCTGTTCGCTCATCAAACTTGAGGTCTCGGGTTCGATAACTACACTTGAGCATAATTCATGCCAGGAGGATTCTTTGACTGGTCAAAATGGATGGATACGGAGCTATACGATCTCGTAGTGACCGTATAATCACCTCATCACGTATAAGCTGCATCATCGGTGCTTGTTTTCTAGGGTTTGCACTCTTCACACTCTCTCCAGTATATATATACACGCTGGAGCCTCAGCGCTTGTAGTTGCTCTCTTCACACTCTCTCACCCTCTCCAGATCTAAACAAGACTTCGTTGGCCTCTCTCTCTCCCCCCTCACTGCTGGTCTGCTTGTAGTTGCTCTCTTCACACTCTCTCACCCTCTCCAGATCTAAACAAGACTTCGTTGGCCTCTCTCTCTCCCCTCACTGTTGGTCAAAGAGCCGGCAGGATCCGTCCGCCGGGAAGGGAAGGAGGCTTAACGTTGTCGTAGCCGACGAGGGAGGAGGGAATCCACTACCGGCGCAGCTATTCACTTTCACCCAGCGGCGGCGCGGGAGGGCCTCTGACCCCTTCTTCTTCGCCGCCGTACATAGTGTGGGTCAAACGGCCTCCGGTCACCCACCGAACCACACCCCAAGAACCTTAAGGTATAATTTACTTATTCCACATGCATTGCTCTAGCTGCATGTGGCCTTTTTCCGCTTCTGCACTCGAATCTAGGTGTTGGATCAAACAGGAAAGTAGTGGGAAAGTTGTATACCATGAATCTAGGACGTGGTTCAAAGAGGAAAGGAATGGGGGAAAGTAGTGGGAAAAGTTGTATAGCATGAATCTAGGACGTGGTTCAAAAAGGAAAGGAAGGGGGAAGTAGTGGGGAAAGTTGTATCGCATGAATCTAAGACGTTGTTCAAAGAGGACAGGAATGGGGGAAAGTAGTGGGGAAAGTTGTATAGCATAAATCTAGGACGTGGTTCACAGAGGAAAGGAAGTGGGGAAAGTGTTGGGGAACGTAGCATAAATTCAAAATTTTCCTACGTATCACCAAGATCTATCTATGGAGAAACCAGCAACGAGGGGAAGGAGAGTGCATCTACATACCCTTGTAGATCGCTAAGCGGAAGCGTTCAAGTGAACGGGGTTGATGGAGTCGTACTCGTCGTGATTCAAATCACCGATGATCAAGTGCCGAACGCACGGCACCTCCGCGTTCAACACACGTACAGCCCGGTGACGTCTCCCATGCCTTGATCCAGCAAGGAGAGAGGGAGAGGTTGAGGAAGACTCCATCCAGCAGCAGCACAACGACATGGTGGTGGTGGAGGAGCGTGGCAATCCTGCAGGGCTTCGCCAAGCACCACGGGAGAGGAGAAGAACTTGGGAGAGAGGGAGGGGCTGCACCAAAGGCATAAGGTGTGTTTGAGAGGCCCTCCTACCCCACTATATATAGGGATCCCAAGGGGGGTGCGCCAGCCCCTAGGAGATCCAATCTCCAAGGGGGCGGCGGCCAGGGGAGGAGTCCTCCCCCCCCCAAGGCACCTAGGAAGTGCCTTCCCCTGCTGGGACTCTTCCTTTAGGGTTTCCCCAGGTGCATGGGCCTCTTGGGGCTGGTGCCCTTGGCCCATGTAGGCCAAGGTGCACCCCCTACAGCCCATGTGGCCCCCGGGGTAGGTGGCCCCACCCGGTGGGCCCCCGGGACCCTTCCGGTGGTCCCGGTACAATACCGATGACCCCGAAACTTGTCCCGATGGCCGAAACAGGACTTCCTATATATAAATCGTTACCTCCGGACCATTCCGGAACTCCTCGTGACGTCTGGGATCTCATCCGGGACTCCGAACAACATTCGGTAACCACATACAAGCTTCCTTTATAACCCTAGCGTTATCGAACCTTAAGTGTGTAGACCCTACGGGTTCGGGAGACATGCAGACATGACCGAGACGTTCTCCGGTCAATAACCAACAGCGGGATCTGGATACCCATGTTGGCTCCCACATGTTCCACGATGATCTCATCGGATGAACCACGATGTCAAGGACTTAATCAATCCCGTATACAATTCCCTTTGTCTATCGGTATGTTACTTGCCCGAGATTCGATCGACGGTATCCTTATACCTTGTTCAATCTCGTTACCGGCAAGTCTCTTTACTCGTTCCGTAACAAATCATCCCGTGATCAACTCCTTGGTCACATTGCGCATATGATGATGTCCTACCGAGTGGGCCCAGAGATACCTCTCCGTTTACACGGAGTGACAAATCCCAGTCTCGATTCGTGCCAACCCAACAGACACTTTCGGAGATACCTGTAATGCACCTTTATAGTCACCCAGTTACGTTGTGACGTTTGATACACCCAAAGCATTCCTACGGTATCCGGGAGTTGCACAATCTCATGGTCTAAGGAAATGATACTTGACATTAGAAAAGTTATAGCATATGAACTACACGATCTAGTGCTATGCTTAGGATTGGGTCTTGTCCATCACATCATTCTCCTAATGATGTGATCCCGTTATCAACGACTTCCAATGTCCATGGTTAGGAAACCGTAACCATCTATTGATCAACGAGCTAGTCAACTAGAGGCTTACTAGGGACATGGTGTTGTCTATGTATCCACACATGTATCTGAGTTTCCTATCAATACAATTATAGCATAGATAATAAACGATTATCATGAACAAGGAAATATAATAATAACCAATCTATTATTGCCTCTAGGGCATATTTCCAACAGAAAGTACTAATACATACTGGCTATCCAGCACCTACGTTGGTCGAAAAGGGAAAACAATGACAAACGCAGTACACACATCTGTAACAAACTGATCATTTTTTTTGGGGGACAAGGTTGTAGATTTTGAGCAGGACTAGATTTGTTGCGCTCACATAGGGAAAGGTGTATAAAGATAACAAAACTGGGACCAACACAAATATGCTCCTTGGTTGTTTGTTCTTTGTTGCAACAAACTATGCATCACCCCAGTACATCGATAGATGCACATGGTCCTGGTGCGTCCACTGTCCCATGCAACTCTTTAGCTGTTGTTAATCTAAGGCCATGTTTGGTTAAAAACTCCCTAGTCCCTACCTGCTTGGTTCCGGGGACAAAACATGGACTAGAGGTTATTAAATGATTTGCTAAAAGACCAGGTTACCCCTAGTAATGGACTAATAGAGACAAGGTGCAATGTGTGGCAGGGGCAACTATTGGAAAAAGTCCCAAAAAGACTCTCCCTCGGGGTCTTCTTTCTTTAGTCCCAAATGCCCACTTTTAGTCCCTAAAAGTCCCTCCTGTTTGGTTTAGATGGGACTGACACGGAGTTTTTTTAGTCCCTCCACAAAAATGTCCCTGTGAACAAGCACCCTCTAATAATGCCACTGGAAAATTGATGCAATGCCACAGTTAAAAGAAATTACATGTTTAACGAATTTTATTGTTAATATAATCTCTCTATTAATATTAATCAATGCCACCGTTTGATAAATTCTACTGTCTTGCTTTCTTTCCCGTTTAGGTAAGGTAGATGCTTCATTTTGTTGGCTTCTGTGTCATCCACCGTTATTGACCACTAGTTATTTCCTTTGCACCTTGATAACCCACAAGTATAGAGGATCAATTGTAGCCTCTTTCGATAAGTAAGAGTGTCGAACCAAACGAGGAGCTAAAGGTAGAACAAATATTCCCTCAAGTTATATCGACCATCGATACAACTCTACGCACACTTGACGTTCGCTTTACCGGAAACAAGTATGAAACTAGAAGTACTTTGTAGGTGTTTTTGGGTAAGCTTGCAAGAAAGTAAAGAGCACGTAAATAAAAGCTAGGGGCTGTTTAGATAAAGACACAACTAAATTAGTTTTAGTAAAGAGCTTTTGTCAACAAGAAAGTTAGTTGTCCCTAGGCAATCGATAACTAGACCGGTAATCGTTATTGCAATTTTATTTGAGGTAAAGGCATAAGCTAACATACTTTCTCTACTTGGATTTTATGCACTTATGATTGGAACTCTAGCAAGCATCTGCAACTACTAAAGATTCATTAAGGTAAAACCCAACCATAGCATTAAAGTATCAAGTCCCCTTTATCCCATACGCAAACAATCTACTTACTCGGGTCTGTGCTTCTGTCACTCACACCACCCACCACAAGCAAATCATAGGCATATTGCAAACCCTACAACGGAAATACCTCACGCTTGCGCGACACGGAGAGCACCATAGGACAGCATCAATAATAAAACATACAACTCAAACCAATCACGATCATCAAATAGCCATTAGGACAAAACAGATCTACTCAAACATCATAGGATAGCCATACATCATTCAGAAATAATATATAGCGTTGAGCACCATGTTTAAGTAGAGATTACAGCGGGTAAGAGAAGGGTTACACCGCTGCATAGAGGGGGAAGAGTTGGTGATGATGATGGCCCCCGGTGGCACTCCGGTGCCACCGGAAGCGAGGGGGAGAGAGCCCCCCTCCTTCTTCTTCTTCCTTGACCTCCTCCCTAGATGGGAGAAGGGTTTCCCCTCTGGTCCATGGCCTCCATGGTGTGGGAGGGGCGAGAGCCCCTCCGAGATTGGATCTATCTCTCTGTCTCTCTCTGGTTCTGCGTTCTGTCCTGGCTCTGTTTCACCGTTTCGCGTATATATGGAGATCCGTAACTCCGATTGGCCTGAAACCTTTGCCATGATTTTCTTCCGAATATTAGCTTTCTTGCGGCAAAAGAAGAGCGTCAACCGCCTTTTGGTGGGCTCACGAGGGTCGGGGGCGCACCCTAGGGGTGGCGCCCCCCTGTCTCGTGACCACCTCGGGCACTGGTTTGCGTTGATTTTTCTTCCGAATTTTCCATATTTTCCAAAAATAAGCTCCGTCCGTTTTTATCCCGTTTGGACTCCGTTTGATATGGATATTCTATGAAACCAAAAACATGCAACAGAAAGGAACTGGCACTGGGCACTGGATCAATATGTTAGTCCCAAAAATAATATAAAAAGTTGCCAAAAAGTATATGAAAGTTGAATAATATTGGCATGGAACAATCAAAAATTATAGATACGACGGAAACGTATCAGCATCCGCAAGCTTAATTCCTGCTCGTCCTCGAGTAGGTAAATGATAAAAAAGATAATTTTTGATGTGGAATGCTACCTAGCATAATCTTGATCATATGTATAATCATGGCATGAATATTAAGACACGAGTGATTCAAAGCAATAATATATCCTTTGACATAAAGACAATAATATTTCAAGCATACCAACCAAGCAATTATGTCTTATTGAAATAACATTGCCAAAGAAAGCTCATCCCTACAAAATCATATAGTATGGCTATGCTCCATCTTCACCACACAAAGCATTGACATCATGCACAACCCCGATGACAAGCCAAGCAATTGTTTTATACTTTTGACGTTCTCAAACCTTTTCAACTTTCACGCAATACTTGAGCGTGAGCCATGGACATAGCACTATAGGTGGAATAGAATATGATGGTGGAGGAGACAAAAAGGAGAAGATAGTCTCACATCAACTAGGCATATCAATGGGCTATGGAGATGCCCATTAATAGATATCAATGTGAGTGAGTAGGGATTGCCATGCAACGGATGCACTAGAGCTATAAGTATGAAAGCTCCAACTGAAACTAAGTGGGTGTGCATCCAACTTGCTTGCTCATGAAGACCTAGGGCATTTGAGGAAGACCATTATTGGAATATACAAGCCAAGTTCTATAATGAAAATTCCCACTAGTATATGAAAGTGATAACTCAAGAGACTCTCTATATGAAGAACATGGTGCTACTTTGAAGCACAAGTGTGGAAAAAAGAATAGTAGCATTGTCCCCCCCTTTTTATTTGGCCTTTCTTTTTTTAGCCTTTATCTTTTTTTATTTAGCCTTTCTTCCTTTTTTTTATTTGGCCCTTCTTTTGGGGGGGGACAATGCTCTATTAATGATGATCATCACACTTTTATTTACTTACAACTCAATATTACAACTCGATACTAGAACAAAGATATGACTCTATATGAAAGCCTCCGGCGGTGTACCGGGATGTGCAATGATCTAGCATAGCAATGAAATCAAAAAATGGACAAGCCATGAAAACATCATGCTAGCTATCTTACGATCATGCAAAGCAATATGACAATGAATGCTCAAGTCATGTATATGATGATGATGAAAGTTGCATGGCAATATATCTCAGAGTGGCTATGGAAATGCCATGATAGGTAGGTATGGTGGCTGTTTTGAGGAAGATATAAGGAGGTTTATGTGTGATAGAGCGTATCGTATCATGGGGTTTTGATGCACCGGCGAAGTTTGCACCAACTCTCGAGGTGAGAAAGGGCAATGCACGGTACCGAAGAGGCTAGCAATGATGGAAGGGTGAGAGTGCGTATAATCCATGGACTCAACATTAGTCATAAAGAACTCACATACTTATTGCAAAAATCTATTAGTCATCGAAACAAAGTACAAAATGCATGCTCCTACAAGGATAGATTGGTAGGAAAAGACCATCGCTCTTCCCCGACCGCCACTCATAAGGAAGACAATCAATAAACACCTCATGCTCCGACTTCGTTACATAACGGTTCACCATACGTGCATGCTACGGGACTTGCAAACCTCAACACAAGTATTTCTCGATTTTAAAATTACTCGACTAGCATGACTCTAATATCACCGCCTTTATATCGCAAAACTATTGCAAGGAATCAAACATATCATATTCAGCGATCTACAAGTTTATGTAGGATTTTATGACTAACCATGTGAATGACCAGTTCCTGTCATCTCTCTAAATAGATATAAGTGAAGCACTAGAGTTTAATTCTTTCTACAAAAGATATGCCCGTGCTCTAACAAATATAAGTGAAGCAAAAGAGCATTCTACAATGGCGGTTGTCTAAGTGAAGAGAAACAGGCAATCCAAACTTCAAATGATATAAGTGAAGCACATGAAGCATTCTATAAAGCCATACTCAAAAGATATAAGTGATGTGCGATGAGCATTCTATAAATCAACCAAGGAATATCTCATACCAGCATGGTGCATAAAAGAAAAATGAAAACCTAAATGCAAAAGACGCTCCAAGATTGCACATATCGCATGAACGAAACGAATCCGAAAACATACCGATATTTGTTGAAGAAAGAGGGGATGCCTCCCCAACATCCCCAAGCTTAGACGCTTGAGTCTCCTTGAATATTTACTTGGGGTGCCTCGGCATCCCCAAGCTTGAGCTCTTGCCTCTCGTCCTTCTTCTCACATCGAGACCTTCTCAATCGTCGAACACTTCATCCACACAAAACTTCAACAGAAAACTCGGTAAGATCCGTTAGTATAATAAAGCAAATCACTACTCTAAGTACTGTTGCAAACCAATTCATATTTTGTTTTTTCATTGTGTATACTGTAATATAACTTTTTCATGGCTTAATCCACTGATATAAATTGATAGTTTCATCAAAACAAGCAAACTATGCATCAAAAACAGAATCTGTCTAAAATAGAACAGTCTGTAGCAATCTGAACATTCACCATACTTCTGATACTTGAAAAATTCTACCAAAATTAGGAAAAATAAAAAATTTGTATAGGAAGATATTTCAAAAAGAATCAGAACCATTTGACGTTCCAGCTAAAAATTTAAAATCGCGCACTACAGCCAAAGTTTCTGTCCTGCACCGTACAAACCATCAAGCAAATGTAAACATCCTAAAGGCAAACCTTGGCACATTATTTTTATAATACAATGAAATTGTACAAGGGGATAATTATTTTTGTTGAAAGGTTTCTGTAATTAAGATTCACAAAGTTCCCATGGGCATGAACAAAGTTCAAGGACGTCCCCCACTTTCACAATGCTCGTCTCTCTCACTTTCACTTTTCTTTTTGAAAAGCTTTGGGTTCCCCTATTTATTTTTGTTGTTTTTAAACTATATGCAAGCACTCAACAGAAATAAATGACTCTCTAAAACTTCCGGGTTGTCTCCCTGGCAGCGCTTTCTTTAAAGCCATTAAGCTAGGCATATAGTGCTCAAGTAATGGATCCACCCGGATCCCAAGGTATATCAAAGCCAATTTTAATTAACAATGATTTGTAATTTAGCAGTGAACACAAAGTAAAATATATCATGTAACAACAAAGTCTAACTCTCTTCCTATGCATCGGCATGTCATAAAAGAACAATTCATGCACACAAAGTAAAGGCCAATGCATAGTATAAACAGTTTCTTGCAATTTTATCGTATTGGAAACATAGAGAGGTGGAGATATAGTTCCTCTCTCATAATAATTGCAAGTAGGAGCAGCAAGCACATGCATATTATATTCATCAAAATCATCATGTGTAGTAGTAAAAGGCAACCCATTAATATAATCCTTATTAAGTGCAAACTTCTCCGATATAGTGTAGTCGGGAGAATTCAAAAAGATAATAGGACTATCATGTGTGGGTGCAATAGCAACAATTTCATGTTTAACATAAGGAACTATAGCAAGTTCATCTCCATAAGCATCATGCATATTGGCATCTTGGCCACAAGCATAGCAAGCATCATCAAAAAGGGATATTTCAAGAGAATCAAAGGGATCATAACAGTCATCATAGCAATCATCCTTTGGTAAGCACGAAGGGGAATTAAACAATGTATGAGCTGAAGAGTTACTCTCATTAGAAGGTGGGCACGGGTGATCAATCCGCTCTTCCTCCTTTTGTTCTTCGCTCTCCTCCTCATTTTTTCATCCAAAGAGCTCACAGTTTCATCAATTTCTTCTTCCATAGACTCCTGCAAAATATTAGTCTCTTCTTGGACAGCGGAGTATTCCTCAATATATAGTTTAACATAAGCATTAGAAGCATAATTCTCATAACAATATTCAAGTATGGCAAAAATTTCAGATTTGTGAAGAGTAGCATCATACTTTTCAATCAAAGAAGCAATTTCAAAAGCACCCTTAAAAGCAACAAATTCTTCAATTTTTTGAACATCATAGTAATTATAAACACCCTTAGCATACGAAGATATGATTCCATTATTACTATACTCACATTGATAGGGAAGGTGTTTCTTAGGGTTTTCAGAACAACAAGTAAAATCATATATTTCACATAAATTCCAAGCATAGCATTGCAAACGTTGAATTTGACCCCATAATAGTTTCCTTTTTCAGATATACGGTGTCCCACATAATAAGCATGCTCATCTAAGGATTTGCCCTCAACTAAACTAGTTGGGGTTTTAGCACGAGCACATAGGGATCGAAGATGATCCAAGTAATAAGCTTCGGCAGTGTGATAGATTTTGATTGGTTCTTCAACCATTGGTTCAGTAGGTACAACTAATTTTTTTGGTATTTTGCGTTTCCTACCCATAACTAAAGATATGAAACAACTAAGAACAGCAAATAAAAATTACTTAGTGATAAAGCAAAAAAGCACACACGAGAATATTCACCCCACGCTATTGCTCCCCGACAACGGCGCCAGAAAAAGGTCTTGATAACCCACAAGTATAGGGGATCAATTGTAGCCTCTTTCGATAAGTAAGAGTGTCGAACCCAAAATGGAGCTAAAGGTAGAACAAATATTCCCTCAAGTTCTATCTACCACCGAAACAACTCTACGCACACTTGACGTTCGCTTTACCGGAAACAAGTATGAAACTAGAAGTACTTTGTAGGTGTTTTTGGGTAAGCTTGCAAGAAAGTAAAGAGCACGTAAATAAAAGCTAGGGGCTGTTTAGATAAAGA
Organism: Triticum urartu; assembly: GCF_003073215.2. Classification (NCBI taxonomy): domain Eukaryota; kingdom Viridiplantae; phylum Streptophyta; class Magnoliopsida; order Poales; family Poaceae; genus Triticum; species Triticum urartu. The sequence goes on along the minus strand of NC_053024.1, from coordinate 511,569,776 downwards.
CACAACTAAATTAGTTTTAGTAAAGAGCTTTTGTCAACAAGAAAGTTATTTGTCCCTAGGCAATCGATAACTAGACCGGTAATCATTATTGCAATTTTATTTGAGGGAGAGGCATAAGCTAACATACTTTCTCTACTTGGATCATATGCACTTATGATTGGAACTCTAGCAAGCATCCGCAACTACTAAAGATTCATTAAGGTGAAACCCAACCATAGCATTAAAGTATCAAGTCCCCTTTATCCCATACGCAAACAACCTACTTACTCGGGTATGTGCTTCTATCACTCACGCCACCCACCATAAGCAAATCATAAGAATATTGCAAACCCTACAGCGGGAATCCCTCACGCTTGCGCGACATGGAGAGCACCATAGGACAGCATCAATAATAAAACATACAACTCAAACCAATCACGATCATCAAATAGCCATTAGGACAAAACAGATCTACTCAAACATCATAGGATAGCCATACATCATTGGGAAATAATATATAGCGTTGAGCACCATGTTTAAGTAGAGATTACAGCGGGTAAGAGAGGGGTTACACCGCTTCATAGAGGGGGGAAGAGTTGGTGATGATGGCGGTGAAGTTGTTGGTGAAGATCGCGGTGATGATGATGGCCCCCGGTGGCACTCCGGTGCCACCGGAAGCGAGGGGGAGAGAGCCCCCCTCCTTCTTCTTCTTCCTTGACCTCCTCCCTAGATGGGAGAAGAGTTTCCCATCTGGTCCATGGCCTCCATGGCATGGGAGGGGCGAGATCCCCTCCGAGATTGGATCTATCTCTCTGTCTCTCTCTGGTTCTACGTTCTGTCCTGGCTCTGTTTCACCGTTTCGCGCATATATGGAGATCCGTAACTCCGATTGGCCTGAAACCTTCGCCGTGATTTTTTTCCGAATATTAGCTTTCTTGCAGCAAAAGAAGAGCGTCAACCGCCTTTCGGTGGGCTCACGAGGGTAGGGGCGCACCTTAGGGGGGCGCCCCCTGTCTCGTGACCACCTCGGGCACTGGTTCGCATTGATTTTCCTTCCGAGTTTTCCATATTTTCCAAAAATAAGCTCCGTCCGTTTTTATCCCGTTTGGACTCCATTTGATATGGATATTCTACGAAACCAAAAACATGCAACAGACAGGAACTGACACTGGGCACTGGATCAATATGTTAGTCCCAAAAATAATATAAAAAGTTGCCAAAAAGTATATGAAAGTTGAATAATATTGGCATGGAACAATCAAAAATTATAGATACGACGGAGACGTATCACACCTCTGTGTAAACAGGGTTATCTACTTCACCTCGTTGCCATTGTGACCTTTTGTTGCACTACACAAAACACTTTTGTTTTAAGAGTATCTTGTGCAGTTCAACCAAAATGTCACACCGACAAGGTTGGTTTATTGCTTGATCTTAATGGAACTGCACAAGAGGAGATCTTACCTCCTATCTGTGTTGGCAAATTTGGTTCAGATCTTCTTCTTGTGAGTTGTTTGAATTCTGCGTCATCAGATGTCAGTACTAGCCTTCTTTCACATGATTCTGCAGTGTGCTTTCATATGTTGTGCTACTTGTACGGTAATGTTGCTTCATTTTAGTGAACTGCACAAATGGAGACAAGACTTCCAATCCGTATGTGCACCGCAATATCCCATTGAGGTAAGATAAGGATATTTCACAACTGTTGGCCTGTATTTTGCCACTTTCATCACAAAATTAATGTAATTGTTTAGTGCTATACTTGTGCAACCTAATTGACATGCCAAATCTTACATTGAAGGAG
>NC_053024.1:511548274-511566993 GCF_003073215.2 Triticum urartu | reverse complement strand
ACCTTGATCGAGTTTTGCAGAGATGTGAAGAAACTAATCTTGTCTTGAATTGGGAAAAGTGCCACTTTATGGTTAATGAAGGTATTGTCTTGGGGCATAAAGTTTCTGAAAGAGGTATTGAAGTTGATAAAGCCAAGGTTGATGCTATTGAAAAGATGCCATGTCCCAAGGACATCAAAGGTATAAGAAGTTTCCTTGGTCTGCCGGTTTTTTAGGAGGTTCATTAAGGACTTCTCAAAAATTTCTCGGCCTCTGACTAATTTATTACAAAAAGATATACCATTTGTCTTTGATGATGATTGCGTAGAAGCATTTGAAATACTTAAGAAAGCATTGATTTCTGCACCTATTGTTCAGCCACCTGATTGGAATTTACCCTTTGAAATTATGTGTGATGCTAGTGATTATGCTGTAGGTGCTGTTCTAGGACAAAGAGTTGATAAGAAACTAAATGTTATTCAATATGCTAGTAAAACTCTAGACAATGCTCAAAGAAATTATGCTACTACTGAAAAAGAATTCTTAGCAGTTGTATTTGCTTGTGATAAGTTTAGACCTTATATTGTTGATTCTAAAGTAACTATTCACACTGATCATGCTGCTATTAAATATCTTATGGAAAAGAAAGATGCTAAACCTAGACTTATTAGATGGGTTCTCTTGCTACAAGAATTTGATTTGCATATTGTTGATAGAAAAGGAGCTGAGAACCCCGTTGCAGACAACTTGTCTAGGTTAGAAAATGTGCTTGATGACCCACTACCTATTGATGATAGCTTTCCTGATGAGCAATTAAATGTCATAAATGCTTCTCATACTGCTCCATGGTATGCTGATTATGCTAATTACATTGTTGCTAAGTTTATACCACCTAGTTTCACATACCAGCAAAAGAAAAAGTTCTTCTATGATTTGAGGCATTACTTTTGGGATGACCCACATCTTTATAAAGAAGGAGTGGATGGTATGTTATTAGACGTTGTTGTGTACCTGAGCATGCATACACAAATTGGCATTTTGGACTAAGAAATAAATGCAGCGTACTTCTTTATGCGGCTTGGTTGACTCGCACAAGTGTCACCTCCACTCACATTGAATAGACCTATGAGTGACAGAGATCGGATCACCATAGGGAAAAAGCCACCCTTCGGGGGGAATGAGTAGCACTTGCACCATTAGAGGGTAAATGATCTCTTGGTCGCGAGTACCTCACTTGGTTATCAGCATATTGAGGAGAGCATGTAGTTTGATCACTTGAATGCCGAGTATCAGCGGCAATACTATTGGGCCGAGCCGCAGGTATCATGCTAGATTGCAAGATCAATCGGTCAGAATGTGAGCTAGTGGAGGATCATCACAAACGTAGTAAGATGATTGCGATAGACTGAAACGGAGCTAGGTCAGCACAGCGCGTTGCTTTGTATCAGCAAAAGTGCAACGCATCAGAATTATATGTGGTCAATCGTAGATGAGTCTTACGTCTTACTATCGGACACAGGAGCATTACTAAGACACTATACGGTCATCATCTTCAAGAACACGCGAACACATAGGTGCTAGGGGCATTAATCTTAAGCACTGCTTCGCCTCACCGAGTCTTATGGCACAACTACGGAAGACAAACCTATGAGAAATACTCGATTGAGCAGACTAGGTTGCACACGAGGTCGAGATTGAAACTCCATGATACTAGGCAAACAGTCGATCGAGGGATAGGGAGACTGAATCAGCCCAATGGGATACGCGACATTCGATCATGGGTAAGTTTGATCCATTGATCTATCTCTTATGATGACTATCTTATGTCTTGGGTTCTATTTGCCGTTTGGTTTGTCTACGAGCCCATCGGTAAGCTAGCCCGCGTTAATCCTAAATTCAAATAGTAATTAATCGCGACTCCATACATCTTGAGCATCTCCACATACCTCTCTACACGAGAGTGGGCTGGTTATGGAGGAAGACAAGGAAGGCGTAGCAGGAGAGCGATTTCAAATAACAATACCAACTCCTTTTGACAAAGTCCTACATCTTAGACGCTTCATGGAATTGCTCATGAATATAGGAGACTAATCATATGTGCTGCACTCTATATTCCTTGCAAGTGAGTAGTCGTAAACCTACCGATGAGGGTGCCAGATGAACCTGCTCCAGAACTCCACAAGGTGATACACTACATGCAAAGCTAGCGTGGATGGGGAGAGCGCCGGACCGGTCACCCACTTTATTGGCACGCGAGCGCCCCACACAATCACAACTACGATGAGGACGAAGAGATCACCCTACACCCAAACCTAGTAGAGTAGGACTCGCTACTCAAAGGATGGTATATGGCAGGCGATAGAAGGACGGAAACGTGGTCATCGAAGGAGAAATAGGAGAGATGCAGAAGCTTTAACTCGAGCGAAGACATGAGATCAACCAGAACGCTCACTACGGCATATGAACTACATCAGATGCTTAAACGAAAAATGGTACCCCATTTTGAGCTTAAACGATGAGTATGACCTATGATCAAGTGTTCTCACTTGACTCCTAAGTCAATATACTCTAACATAGGTGACTATGTCACGCCCAACTCTAGATGAAGTTCTCTTGTGTTCTTTTTGTGTGTATCTCATGCATGTTTAGTTTCTTTCTCTTTTTCAAAAACAAAAAAAACTCCATCTAGATTTTTCAGTCTCTTCTCTTTTCTTTCTGTTTATGTTCTGCATTTTCTGCATTTAATTCCTTGCAAATCCTTCAGGTAATTCATTGCAAATCTTTGTGAGATCCTACATGTCTAGTGAGCTGAGGTGACAAGTGTTTTTCTCTGTGTGAACTCGGTTTCACCGACTTGTAATTTTCGGTCCAACCGAATCTTTTCGGTGCCACCGAAACATACCACTCGGTGCCACACTTCGCAAGCGGAAAAGCGTTCGCCATATACTATACTTTATGGTCTCGACCAGCTCCTACTACGAAGACACACAACCAGCTTTGCGTCCCGACTATGTTCATCTAGTTCTCGATCGATACACATCTCCCGTAGCTCCAATGATCTGTCTCGACTAACATCACTCACAACAAAGTTTTATCCATTGGCTATCTGGTTGCGCTTACAGAGTCACAAGAGCACAACCCAAACAAATCTATACGAAACATATCAGATACGGATACTGTCAAGATGAAAACTTCTAAGCTTGTGGGAACTGGGAACGCAACAGCGGAGTAGAAAGATACGAGCTAAGATGACCTAATGGTAGGAGCAAGAGGAAGCCGAACAGTACAAAGTGTCGTCAAAAAACGGTGCTATACGGACAAAAATCCCAGCCACAAGGAGAGAAAGTAATACACGAAGGGGAGAAGAGGTACGTATGTATGCGGTCCCCCTATAGACTACTAGGGAGCAGAAATACTCCAAGAGAGATCTTCTATCACATATTGACCATATTCTACCTTTATCGGTCAGACCGCATAACAACATACGTTGTTCCCTTTGTCATCGGTATGTTACTTGCCCGAGATTCGATCGTCGGTATCTCAATACCTAGTTCAATCTCGTTACCGGCAAGTCTCTTTACTCGTTCCGTAATACATCATCTGCAACTAACTCATTAGTTGCAATGCTTGCAAGGCTTATGTGATGTGCATTACCGAGAGGGCCCAGAGATACCTCTCCGACAATCGGAGTGACAAATCCTAATCTCGAAATACGCCAACCCAACATGTACCTTTGGAGACACCTGTGGAGCTCCTTTATAATCACCCAGTTACGTTGTGACGTTTGGTAGCACACAAAGTGTTCCTCCGGCAAACGGGAGTTGCATAATCTCATAGTCATAGGAACATGTATAAGTCATGAAGAAAGCAATAGCAACATACTAAACGATCGGGTGCTAAGCTAATGGAATGGGTCATGTCAATCACATCATTCTCCTAATGATGTGATCCCGTTAATCAAATGACAACACATGTCTATGGTTAGGAAACATAACCATCTTTGATTAACGAGCTAGTCAAGTAGAGGCATACTAGTGACGTTTAGTTTGTCTATGTATTCACACAAGTATTATGTTTCCGGATAATACAATTCTAGCATGAATAATAAACATTTATCATGATATAAGGAAATAAAATAATAACATTATTATTGCCTCTAGGGCATATTTCCTTCAGTCTCCCACTTGCACTAGAGTCAATAATCTAGATTACAGGTAATGATTCTAACACCCATGGAGCTTTGGTGCTGATCATGTTTTGCTCGTGGAAGAGGCTTAGTCAACGGGTCTGCAACATTCAGATCCGTATGTATCTTGCAAATCTCTATGTCTCCCACCTGGACTAGATCCCGGATGGAATTGAAGCGTCTCTTGATGTGCTTGGTTCTCTTGTGAAATCTGGATTCCTTTGCCAAGGCAATTGCACCAGTATTGTCACAAAAGATTTTCATTGGACCCGATGCACTAGGTATGACACCTAGATCGGATATGAACTCCTTCATCCAGACTCCTTCGTTTGCTGCTTTCGAAGCAGCTATGTACTCCGCTTCACATGTAGATCCCGCCACAATGCTTTGTTTAGAACTGCACCAACTGACAGCTCCACCGTTTAATGTAAACACGTATCCGGTTTGCGATTTAGAATCGTCCGGATCAGTGTCAAAGCTTGCATCAACGTAACCATTTACGATGAGCTCTTTGTCACCTCCATATATGAGAAACATATCCTTAGTCCTTTTCAGGTATTTCAGGATGTTCTTGACCGCTGTCCAGTGATCCACTCCTGGATTACTTTGGTACCTCCCTGCTAGACTTATAGCAAGACACACATCAGGTCTGGTACACAGCATTGCATACATGATAGAGCCTATGGCTGAAGCATAGGGAACATCTTTCATTTTCTCTCTATCTTCTGCATTGGTCGGGCATTGAGTCTTACTCAATTTCACACCTTGTAACACAGGCAAGAATCCTTTCTTTGCTTGATCCATTTTGAACTTTTTCAAAACTTTGTCAAGGTATGTGCTTTGTGAAAGTCCAATTAAGCGTCTTGATCTGTCTCTATAGATCTTAATGCCCAATATGTAAGCAGCTTCACCGAGGTCTTTCATTGAAAAACTCTTATTCAAGTATCCCTTTATGCTATCCAGAAATTCTATATCATTTCCGATTAGTAATATGTCATCTACATATAATATCAGAAATGCTACAGAGCTCCCACTCACTTTCTTGTAAATACAGGCTTCTCCAAAAGTCTGTACAAAACCAAATGCTTTGATCACACTATCAAAGCGTTTATTCCAACTCCGAGAGGCTTGCACCAGTCCATAAATGGATCGCTGGAGCTTGCACACTTTGTTAGCTCCCTTTGGATCGACAAAACCTTCCGCTGCATCATATACAACTCTTCTTCCAGAAATCCATTCAGGAATGCAGTTTTGACATCCATCTGCCAAATTTCATAATCATAAAATGCGGCAATTGCTAACATGATTCGGACAGACTTAAGCATCGCTACGGGTGAGAAGGTCTCATCGTAGTCAATCCCTTGAACTTGTCGAAAACCTTTTGCGACAAGTCGAGCTTTGTAGACAGTAACATTACCGTCAGCGTCAGTCTTCTTCTTGAAGATCCATTTATTCTCAATTGCTTGCCGATCATTGGGCAAGTCAACCAAAGTCCATACTTTGTTCTCATACATGGATCCCATCTCAGATTTCATGGCTTCAAGCCATTTTGCGGAATCTGGGCTCACCATCGCTTCTTCATAGTTCGTAGGTTCATCATGATCTAGTAGCATGACTTCCAGAACAGGGTTACCGTACCACTCTGGTGCGGATCTTACTCTGGTTGATCTACGAGGTTCAGTAGTATCTTGTTCTGAAGTTTCATGATCATCATCATTAGCTTCCTCACTAATTGGTGTAGGTGTCACAGAAACTGGTTTCTGTGATGTACTACTTTCCAATAAGGGAGCAGGTACAGTTACCTCATCAAGTTCTACTTTCCTCCCACTCACTTCTTTCGAGAGAAACTCCTTCTCTAGAAAGTTTCCGAATTTAGCAACAAAAGTCTTGCCTTCGGATCTGTGATAGAAGGTGTATCCAATAGTTTCCTTTGGATATCCTATGAAGACACATTTCTCCGATTTGGGTTCGAGCTTATCAGGTTGAAGCTTTTTCACATAAGCATCGCAGCCCCAAACTTTCAGAAACGACAACTTTGGTTTCTTGCCAAACCACAGTTCATAAGGCGTCGTCTCAACGGATTTTGATGGTGCCCTATTTAACGTGAATGCGGCCGTCTCTAGAGCATAACCCCAAAACGATAGCGGTAAATCAGTAAGAGACATCATAGATCGCACCATATCAAGTAAAGTACGATTACGACGTTCGGACACACCATTACGCTGTGGTGTTCCGGGTGGCGTGAGTTGCGAAACTATTCCGCATTGTTTCAAATGTACACCAAACTCGTAACTCAAATATTCTCCTCCACGATCAGATCGTAGGAAACTTTATTTTCTTGTTACGATGATTTTCAACTTCACTCTGAAATTCTTTGAACTTTTCAAATGTTTCAGACTTATGTTTCATTAAGTAGATATACCCATATCTGCTTAAGTCATCTGTGAAGGTGAGAAAATAACGATATCCGCCACGAGCCTCAACATTCATCGGACCACATACATCTGTATGTATGATTTCCAACAAATCTGTTGCTCTCTCCATAGTACCGGAGAACGGTGTTTTTGTCATCTTACCCATAAGGCACGGTTCGCAAGTACCAAGCGATTCATAATCAAGTGGTTCCAAAAGTCCATCAGTATGGAGTTTCTTCATGCGCTTTACACCGATATGACCCAAACGGCAGTGCCACAAATAAGTTGCACTATCATTATCAACTCTGCATCTTTTGGCTTCAACATTATGAATATGTGTGTCACTACTATCGAGATTTAATAAGAATAGACCACTCTTTAAGGGTGCATGACCATAAAAGATATTACTCATATAAATAGAACAACCATTATTCTCTGATTTAAATGAATAACCGTCTCGCATCAAACAAGATCCAGATATAATGTTCATGCTTAACGCTGGCACCAAATAACAATTATTTAGGTCTAATACTAATCCTGAAGGTAGATGTAGAGGTAGCGTGCCGACCGCGATCACATCGACTTTGGAACCATTTCCCACGCGCATCGTCACCTCGTCCTTAGCCAATCTTCGCTTAATCCGTAGTCCCTGTTTCGAGTTGCAAATATTAGCAACAGAACCAGTATCAAATACCCAGGTGCTACTGCGAGCATTAGTAAGGTACACATCAATAACATGTATATCACATATACCTTTGTTCACCTTGCCATCCTTTTATCCGCCAAATACTTGGGGCAGTTCCGCTTCCAGTGACCAGTCTGCTTGCAGTAGAAGCACTCAGTTTCAGGCTTAGGTCCAGGTTTGGGTTTCTTCTCTTGAGTAGCAACTTGCTTGCTGTTCTTTTTGAAGTTCCCCTTCTTCTTCCCTTTGCCCTTTTTCTTGAAACTAGTGGTCTTGTTGACCATCAACACTTGATGCTCCTTCTTGATTTCTACCTCCGCAGCTTTCAGCATTGCGAAGAGCTCGGGAATAGTCTTATTCATCCCTTGCATATTATAGTTCATCACGAAGCTCTTGTAGCTTGGTGGCAGTGATTGGAGAATTCTGTCAATGACGCAATCATATGGAAGATTAACTCCCAATTGAATCAAGTGATTATTATACCCAGACATTTTGAGTATATGCTCACTGACAGAACTGTTCTCCTCCATCTTGCAGCTATAGAACTTATTGGAGACTTCATATCTCTCAATCCGGGCATTTGCTTGAAATATTAACTTCAACTCCTGAACATCTCATATGCTCCATGACGTTCAAAACGTCGTTGAAGTCCCGATTCTAAGCCGTAAAGCATGGCACACTGAACTATCGAGTAGTCATCAGCTTTGCTCTGCCAGACGTTCATAACATCTGGTGTTGCTCCAGCAGCAGGCCTGGCACCCAGCGGTGCTTCCAGGACGTAATTCTTCTGTGCAGCAATGAGGATAATCCTCAAGTTACGGACCCAGTCCGTGTAATTGCTACCATCATCTTTCAACTTTGCTTTCTCAAGGAACGCATTAAAATTCAACGGAACAACAGCACGGGCCATCTATCTACAATCAAACATAAACAAGCAAGATACTATCAGGTACTAAGTTCATGATAAATTTAGGTTCAATTAATCATATTACTAAAGAACTCCCACTTAGATAGACATCCCTCTAATCCTCTAAGTGATTACGTGATCCAAATCAACTAAACCATGTCCGATCATCACGTGAGATGGAGTAGTTTCATTGGTGAACATCACTATGTTGATCATATCTACTATATGATTCACGCTCGACCTTTCGGTCTCCGTGTTCCGAGGCCATATCTGTATATGCTTGGCTCGTCAAGTATAACCTGAGTATTCTGCGTGTGCAACTGTTTTGCACCCGTTGTATTTGAACGTAGAGCCTATCACACCCGATCATCACGTGGTGTCTCAGCACGAAGAACTTTCGCAACGGTGCATACTCAGGGAGAACACTTCTTGATAATTAGTGAGAGATCATCTTAAAATGCTACCGTCAAACAAGAAAGATAAGATGCATAAAAGATAAACATCACATGCAATCAATATAAGTGATATGATATGGCCATCATCATCTTGTGCTTGTGATCTCCATCTTCGAAGCACCGTCATGATCACCATCGTCACCGGCGCGACACCTTGATCACCATCGTAGCATCGTTGTCGTCTCGCCAATCTTATGCTTCCACGACTATCGCTACCGCTTAGTGATAAAGTAAAGCATTACAGCGCAATTGCATTGCATACAATAAAGCGACAACCATATGGCTCCTGCCAGTTGCCGATAACTTGGTTACAAAACATGATCATCTCATACAATAAAATTTAGCATCATGTCTTGACCATATCACATCACAACATGCCCTGCAAAAACAAGTTAGACGTCCTCTACTTTGTTGTTGCAAGTTTTACGTGGCTGCTACGGGCTTAAGCAAGAACCAATCTTACCTACGCATCAAAACCACAACGATAGTTTGTCAAGTTGGTGTTGTTTTAACCTTCGCAAGGACCGGGCGTAGCCACACTCGGTTCAACTAAAGTTGGAGAAACTGACCCGCTAGCCACCTGTGCAAAGCACGTCGGGAGAACCGGTCTCGCGTAAGCGTACGCGTAATGTCGGTCCGGGCCGCTTCGTCCAACAATACCGCCGAACCAAAGTATGACATGCTGTAAGCAGTATGACTTATATCGCCCACAACTCACTTGTGTTCTACTCGTGCATATAACATCAACACATAAAACCTAGGCTCGGATGCCACTGTTGGGGAACGTAGTAATTTCAAAAAAATTCCTACGCACACGCAAGATCATGGTGATGCATAGCAACGAGAGGGGAGAGTGTGATCTACGTACCCTTCGTAGACCGACAGCGGAAGCGTTATCACAACGCGGTTGATGTAGTCATACGTCTTCACGGCCCGACCGATCAAGCACCGAAACTACGGCACCTCCGAGTTTTAGCACACGTTCAGCTCGATGACGATCCCCGGACTCCGATCCAGCAAAGTGTCGGGGAAGAGTTCCGTCAGCACGACGGCGTGGTGACGATCTTGATGTTCTACCATTACAACGACAAGTAGACGGGACGTGCTGGTGACGATCTTGACCTTGGTTGTAACGAGCATACTGTACGCAGCGGTATTCGCGGCTTGTAGAATAGCCACAGCTACGATCGAAATCTCGGGCAAGTACATACGTCATACGAGGAGTCATTATGGGTGAAGAGGTGAGTATGTTGGTCATTCCGGCAGGCACTGTGCTGAAGAATATGATACCTGGATCAACTTGATGTCTCTAGGAGGTGACTATCTCGCCCTAGCATCCCTAGGTTAATGATAAGAGGCACAAGGGAGGAGTTCCGAATCGCAGGCCACTTCTACGAGGCGCTATCCAAGGTTGGGATGTCCTCCTTGCCTATTGATAGTTGATAGGACTCGCGAGCCTACTAGGTAGGTGGGATGTACTGGTAAGGTGGGAGAGAGAAGGACAAAGTGTGCGTTCGACCGCCCCCACTACTCGCTAGTCAATTTCGATCCAATGCGAGGGGAGCGTGGTATGGTCTGCATGCCTTCTTGATGATATTTGTATGTGAGTATGTGTGTGATCGAAGATTGTCACAGTGCCGGATGGACGCTGAATGCCGCACATCGATGCGAGGTGTCCCTCTCTACGTCTCCACTATAGGCTCTGTACCATTACTTCTACCCCGATCGGCGGGTATTCGCGTTCCGCAGACGGTAAATCACCGGAAGCATGTCCCTCGGTGTGACTATCGAAATTGTATGAGCCGTCCATTATGTTTTTATTCTCGATCCGCAGCCATTGCTTTTCGTACTGATCTGACTGTCTATATGTCGTGGAATCAGATTCCGTGACTTCGGCGTTAACTTATATCATGCGTACATCAAAAGTCATTCAGTTGAGGACTCATGATATACTGTCTCGAATACCTTCAGCGTGGAACGGCGCCACCCCGGTACGGGTATCGATCGTAGAAGCACATCGCTAGACTATGAACGAGAGGCCGTCCTAGGCCGAGGGGGTCAACTAACCAATAGCGGAGCCACCATGGATGGCTCATACACTCTGGCTCTAGCATTAACTTTTTACGGCAAGGATCTTTATTCGGTCAGAACCGTCATAATCATAATTACGTATGATTCTCTTGTGTAATTCTGCGGTATGCTTACTGACTCGACGATTTACTGATATACTGTATCTATGATGTGTAATATGTGCGACTCTCTAGATCTATAATACTCAACGATGTATTCCGGACAATGCTACCTTTTACTTGTTGGCTTTATGTAATAACCATTATACTCTCAACATCTAGCGCCTTTTAGTTGCAATGCGCTCTGCAATTGTGTGTTACTGTGTGTTCGATGTGTCACTCTGAGTAATGTTAGCCCAGAGGATACGCTCTCATCGACTCATGACAGAAGGAGGAATAATCAAACGGATCCAAAGTTCCGAGAATTTCCAGAAAAATCTAATCTCAAATACTAGCGCAACGCCAAACATGATACCTTTGGAGACGTGATTTTCCCTACTAACGAAGCTCTATTTTGGATCCAAGTCGAACGCCAGTTACGTGGATGTGTGACGTTGTGGCGTCAAGTAGCCCACAAACAATGAGTGTAGTGCCAATGTAGGCAAACGGGCAGTTTGAATAATCTCTAGTCATAGGAACATGTATAAGTCTTGAGAAAGCAATAGCACACACTAAGCGATCGGGTGGCTGATCAAGGGGGCGCGGCCCTTTCCAACCTGCGTGACGTTAGGTGCGCCATCTCGCTGCTTGGCGTCACACCTCGAGTCTTCTCATCTTCCTATCACATAGTGATATACGTTCAACAATGACTCAATCACACTGCTCTCCTATGTATAGATCTAGGACATAACATCTTGAATGCACCAGCTCGATCAAGTAAGCCTATTACATTCGCATGAGCTCGTACATTATAGTCTCTTGTCTATACCTCGAGCAGAGTCTCATATCATGTGGGCTTCCTGTTGCTAGTAGATAGAGCTCACAATCCTGGACGGTGCGGCATTGATGACATAATAGGAACATTCTCTACTACACTCGATATATAAGCACTCTATAATGGTCCTCTAACCACAGATGTATTGTCTGCCTCAGTATTACTGCATTAGTTTCCTTCGGGATACCATACGTAGTTAGCTACGATAGGCTTTGATGCTGGTAACAAAACACTAGGCGAGAGTGCTTGCGTCTGCAGCTATCACAACCCGTTTACTCCTCGCTAATATATATCTTGCAGTGACATAGCAATACTAAGATTCGATTTATACTTCTTATATGTGAGGCTGTCTGTCCCTATCAAGTGATCGATGCATAGCATCCGTCACTCAGACAGTTAACGGTGCTCTCTGAGTTCTTTGCATCTGCACTAGAAGTAAATCTCTTGTATAATGATTTGGGGTATTACGTCACATCTGCCTCTTTTATGGTAACATATAGCCAATAGGTTGTATTTGCATAGTGACTCTTGGTCAAATTATCAGTGTTAGGTTATGCCTTACTGAGCATTGTCTCTTCTTGGGAGGTGCGGAGATAGCTGCCTTAGCATATATGGTTCAATCTTGCTAGGTGTTCAGTGACGTCCCAGCGACAATAAGAGGACGATAGTCTCAGATATTGTATTGTCGGTCGCAGCTGAGCAGTCTCCGCGGCTCTCCCCGGTTAACTTGTAGAGTTTGATCCTAGGTGTACATCGCGCCGGAGATACTTCTGCCCCTTCTCACACCTATGTTCTAGCTACTGCCTATCTGCGGTCGTCTACACGATAAAGCTCTGGTACGAAAGCAAACTCACACGGGCTCTTAGCGAACTCGTCTCCCGGCTCTACCCAAACAAGACAAACAAGCAACAAGGACACAATCAACCACGTGCAAACTCAAACAACATGATGCAAACATGGTATGCTATGCGGTGATGCGAATGTGATGCATATGCAAGATTTGACAAGGAATGAATGAACCTGGCCTCAACTTGGAAATCCAAGTGTGCCACTGGAAAGGTGAGGTGAAATCGCTTGAAAACGATATAAAGAACGCCGGAATCGGAGTCACGGTTTGGAAATGGCAAGCAATTCAAATATGGCACCGGTCTGCGATATACAGCAAGTAGCCATCTAAATGCAACAAGATGAACATGCTACAGCACTCAAACATGACAAAAAAATACATGGCAGGGATCCATTCATGATGCTTAACAAAAGATGAACACTGAGCTACGGCCAATTCATCCATTAACAGGTTCAAACAAGCATGGCAAAAATGCATTTGGTAAACAGATTTCAGACTTAGTGAAATTAACACTTGTCTGGAATTTCAGATCAGGTAGCACACTTTGGAGCATGAAAACTATATGCTACAGGGCCTGAACATGGCAAAGTAAAGCATGGCATGGAGCTACTCAAAGAGCTTAACAAAAGTCCCTTAGTGACCTTGAGCCAAAAGGGATCAGAAAATACATTTGCAAGCATGTGAACATGGCAAAAACATAATCAGTTCTCAGACTTAGTGAAAACTGGAGCATGCTGAAACAGATATCAAGTAGGCATGTTTACGAGCTCGATGCACTCACTACAGAGCAAGTCATGACAATCTAAGCATACACCCATCAAGAATACACAAAATACAAGCTAGACATGGCAAGAACAATAACATAGCATGCACGGATCAACTACAACATCCTCGGCAAAATCGCTAACAAGTAGACAATCTGCCCAGATTCACGAAATAGCAAAAGTAGAGCTCGATTGACTCAAGCTAGGGTGCTCCATAATTGCAAACAAAGACATGGATGGATAGAGCACCTACATTAACAAAACATCCTTACTGATCATCCTCAAAAGAGGCACGGATCACTAGGAAACAACATGAACATATGGCATATTGAGTATAAACAGATCAAGGACTTAGTGGAATTGCTAAGTCCCTGAAATCAGCATTAACGAATGCACCACTTTGCAAGCTTGTGCTAGTCACCACACACATCAAAAAAATACATGGATGCACCTCTGGAAAGATGGCAAAGCATATAACAAAACACATGTAGAGCTCAGGGGCATATCATGCACACATAAATCATGGCAAAAATGACAAATAGCTAATTGGAGCAGCAGATCTGACAATTAATCTCAAATAGCATTCTTCCAACAGCATTTCGGGCATCAAGATGAACTCAAATGAAAATGATGCAATGAGATGAAATGATGTACTCTCTGAGACGAACATTTGATATGCTATATGCCCAAACCGGAGCTTACGGATGCGGAGTTACGGCACGACTGAAATATGCAAAATAGTTAGGGTTTCGGGCAAAGTCAACTCATCATGAGTTTGCTCTCCAGAGATTCCAGATCGAGCGGCTTTCCGACGGTTTCGCTCTGCGATTTGCCTTCGCCTCGGAGTCGACGTTGCCCTTTCGCCGCGCGTGCGATGGAGCTTGTCGCTGGGACGCAACAGGGCCGAGAGGTGGAGATTGGAGGCGGTGCGTACGGACCCTGGCGCGCGGAGCCGGCGCCGGCGCATATGGGCGGTGTCGGGAACTCGTGGCCTCGCGCTGAGCCCGGCGGAGTCCGGCGCATATGGCGCGTTTGTGCGCTCACGGGACCTCGTGAGCTGGCGCGGGCACGGGCACGGGGAAGGAGCGATGACGCCGCCCGCGCTTGCGGCGCTCTGGGGACCTCCTCGTCGCGCCCGAGCGGGGGCGGCTCCACGCCGTTGGCATTGGGCGGGGTTGCCGGCGGCGAGGTCGGGCGGCGGCTGCCCACGTGGCGGCCCCGCCGCGCTCCCGCTCGTCCGCCCCCCGCGAGGGGGCCTTCGAGCGATCGGCGCGACTTCGTCCGCCGGGGGCGCGGCGGGCGGCGGCGCGACTTTCGCTCCGGCCGGAGCCGGACGTGTCCGGTGCGCGCGAGGGCGGATTAGGGTTTTTCGGGGGGAGAAGAAGGAATTTTCGGAGGGGTCTTAAATAGGCATAGGAGGAGCTGAGAGTCCAAATGAGGTGCGGTTTTCGGCCACGCGATCGTGATCGAACGCTCTAGATGATGGAGAGGGTTTTGGTGGGTTTTGGGCCAATTGAGGGTGTTGGGCTGCAACACACACGAGGCCTTCTCGGTCCCTCGGTTAACCGTTGGAGCATCAAACGAAGTCCAAATGGTACGAAACTTGACAGGCGGTCTACCGGTAGTAAACCAAGGCCGCTTGGCAAGTCTCGGTCCAATCCGGAAATGTTTAACCCCCACACGAAAGAAAGGTAGAAATGACCACCGGAGGAGAACGGAGCGCCGGAATGCAAAACGGACAACGGGGAAAATGCTCGGATGCATGAGATGAACACGTATGCAAATGCAATGCACATGATGACATGATATGAGATGCATGACAACGAAACAACACACGGAGACAAAAACCCGAACCCGAGAAAATAAAATAACTTAACGCCGGAAACGACAATATTGGGATTCATATTAGGTAAATCATCATCCAAGGGTGGTGAAGATATCTGCCAATTGCTCTTCAGTGTTGACGTGTATGATATCAATATCTTCCTTCACAACATGATCTCTGAGAAAGTGATGACGAATTTCAATGTGCTTTGTCTTCGAGTGCTGAACTGGGTTGTTGGCAATCTTGATGGCGCTTTCGTTGTCGCAGTAGAGTGGCACTTGCTTCAGATGAATGCCATAGTCTTTGAGTGTTTGCTTCATCCACAGAAGCTGAGCGCAGCAAGATCCAGCAGCAATGTATTCAGATTCAGCAGTGGAGAGAGATACACAGTTCTGCTTCTTTGAAGACCAACATACAAGTGATCGTCCCAGAAAGTGACATGTGCCTGATGTAGACTCTCATACTTGTCACCAGCATAATCAGCATCCGAGAATCCAACCAGATCAAACTCTGAGCCCTTTGGATACCATAATCCTAGAGTTGGGGTGTAAGCCAAATATCGAAGAATTCGCTTCACAGCTAAGTGATGCGACTTCCTTTGGTGCCGCTTGAAATCGAGCACACATGCAAACACTAAGCATAATATCTGGCCTAGATGCACATAGATAAAGTAAAGAACCAATCATGGAGCGGTTATACCTTTTGATCGAACTCTTTACCTTTGTCGTCAGGACCCAGATGATGTTTGGCTGGCATTGGCGTCGTGAAGCCTTTGCAGTCCTGCATGCCGAACTTCTTCAGGCAATCTTTGAGATACTTCTCTTGAGATATGAAGATGCCGTTGCGTTGCTGTCGTATTTGAAGTCCGAGGAAGAACTTCAGCTCTGCCATCATGGACATCTGATATTGCTCTTGCATCATATATCCAAACTCTTCACTGTCCTTTTGATTGGTGCAGCCGAAGATGATGTCATCCACATATATTTGGCACACAAACAGTTCACCATCATATGTCTTCGTGAAGAGAGTGGGGTCGAGGGAACCAGGTATGAAGCCTTTGCTCTTCAGGAAGTATTTGAGTGTGTCATACCAGGCCGAGGGGCTTGTTGAGGCCATTACAGTGCCTTGTTGAGCTTGGTACCATGTCAGGATGTTTTGGATCTTCAAAGCCAGGCGGTTGTGCAAACATTACACTTCTTCTTCAATCTTGCCATGAGGAATGCGCTCTTCACATCCATTTGATATAGTAGTATGTTATGATGATTTGCATAGGCCAGCAGTATGCGTATGGCTTCAAGTCGAGCCACGGGAGCAAATGTTTCATCGAAGTCAATCCCCTCCACTTGAGTATATCCTTGAGCAACGAGACGAGCTTTGTTTCTGAAAACTTGACCATGCTCATCTTGCTTGTTGTGTGATATCCATTTGGTGCCTATTATATTGTGCTTCGTGGATCAGGACGCTTAACCAGTTCCCATACATTATTCAGCTCAAACTGTTGAAGCTCTTCTTGCATAGCTTGAATCCATTCAGGTTCCATGAAGGCTTCTTCAACTTTCTTGGGTTCTGTTATTGAGACGAATGCGAAGTGCCCACAGAAATTTGCTAGCTGTTGCCCTTGAACGAGTGAGCGGACCGGGTGCATTGATGCTATCAATTATTCTCTCAATCTGCACTTCATTGGCAACACGAGGATGTACAGGGCGAAGATTTTGTTCTTGCTGATCATTGTCATTGTTAGAAGGATTGTCTTCAGGCTGAGCATTGTCTTCAGTGTTGATCAGGTGCTGAGATGATAAGTTCTTCTTCAGGATGAGCTTCAGAAGGTATATTTCTCCAGTTCCCATAAGTTTGATTGATTCACTGGATGGAACTTCATCTAGCACATTTGGCAGTTGCTCTCTTTGTGAACCGTTGGTCTCATCGAACCGCACATCCACTGTTTCAACCACTTTATAATGAAAGATATTGAAGACTCTGTAGGAGTGCGAATCCTTTCCATATCCAAGCATGAAGCCTTCATGTGCTTTTGGTGCAAACTTTGAGGTGTGATGTGGGTCCTTGATCCAGCACCTGGCTCCAAATACTCTGAAGTAACTGACATTTGGCTTCTTGCCAGTAAGGAGCTCATAAGATGTCTTGTTCAGAAGCTTGTGAAGATAAACACGATTGATTGTATGGCATGCAGTATCATTGGCTTCAGGCCAGAATTTTCTTGGAGTCTTGTATTCATCAAGCATCGTTCGGGCCATCTCAATGAGTGTTCTGTTCTTGCGTTCGACGACGCCATTCTGTTGTGGCGTGTACGGAGCTGAGAATTCATGTGTGATTCCCAAAGTATCAAGATATGTATCAAGGCCAGTGTTCTCGAATTCAGTGGCATTGTCACTTCTGATGTGCTTTATCTTGGCGCCATAGTTGTTCATTGCTCGATTGGCGAAGCGTCTGAAGACATCCTGCACTTCAGTCTTGTAGAGGATCATGTGCACCCAAGTATATCTAGAATAATCGTCAACAATGACAAAGCCATAGAGACAAGCAATAGTAGTAAGAGTTGAGTAATGAGTGGGGCCGAAAAGATCCATGTGGATCAATTCGAAGGGTCGAGTTGTTGTCATGATTGTCTTCAAGGGATGCTTTGCCCTCGTCATCTTTCCTGCTTCACAGGCACCGCATAAGTGATCTTTCTTGAACTTGACGCCCTCGATGCCTATGACATGCTTCTTCTTTGCAAGGGTGTGGAGGTTCCTCATGCCAGCATGCCCTAGCCTCCGATGCCAGAGCCAGCATTCTGAAGCTTTTGCCAGAAGACATACGGCAAGTTGTGGTCCTGCTGAGAAATCTACCACGTACAAATCATCTTTCCTATACCCTTCAAACACTAGAGACTTGTCAGATTCCATTAGAACAAGGCAATGATATTTTCCAAACATCACGATCATGTTTAAATCGCAAAGCATTGAGACAGACATTAAATTGAAACCAAGGGATTCAACAAGCATGACTTTATCCATGTGTTGATCCTTTGAGATTGCAACTCTACCTAGACCCAATACCTTACTTTTATCAGTGTCAGCAAATGTGGCGTGACTCTTGTCGGATGGACGTAAGGTTGAGTCCATAAGAAGGCTTCTCTTGCCAGTCATGTGATTGGTACACCCACTATCAATAATCCATTCTGAAGCTACTGGTGTCGTACCCTACAGTGCAGTTAGGGGGATAGGCTTCACGAAGAGAATTGTGAAGCAAAAACATTTGACGAACCAGTGGGTTATGAAAGCTTAGATCCAGATTAGGACTAATAGGGAGAGTAGCAAGCGATTCAGGAATGAAGTACATAATAGACCATTCGGGCATTTGATCTTGCGCCCTACAAGATGTTTAAGGTCCCCAGCAATAGCGTCAGACGATTTTGGTTTTCTGCTGGAGACCTTTCCCTGCAAAAGAGAGTTAAGCTTTCTTAGCCACCCACATCTTCAAGGGTGGCTTAGAAGCAATAAGTCTAAGTGCAGCATCTGAGAACTTTGGCTTTGGAGCCCTAGCAAACAGTCTTGCAGGCGGACAATAGTATCATAAGAATAAGCAGAATAGTTTCTTGGTCTTATGAACATGGCGGTTTGATGAACCACGCTCATATTCGCCCACCCCTGAGGGTCA